>NW_019175055.1:24513-64513 GCF_002260705.1 Seriola dumerili | reverse complement strand
TGGCTCCATCTCTGCAAACAGCAAACCTGCAGCTTTATGAAGGTTGATATAATTTATTTAGCTGTGATTAATGACCACTTGAATGGAAAACAAAAATGTAGCGTCACCCCATGATATTTCCTATTTTTGTGATTTGTCAAAGATGCCAAACTTCACTGAACAACTAACCAGCATACCATCAGGGAATACTGAGGGTACAAAGGAAACGTGTCGTCCATTTTAGGGCAGAAATAGACTGTATTTGATGGAAACTTAGACATGGGACATTCATTCTCGGTCGACCCAAATTTAGATGCAGTGATCCTGAGAGGCACATGACTGGGGAGAGGTGTGGCTGTGAAGGCCTGTATTTGAAATGTTACCTCAGTCAGTCTTCAGTCTATAACAATAAATATGTATAAAATGAGGAAGTAATGATTAGACGGTTCACCAGGAGTGATTCATCGAGAAAGTGATGGGCAGGCTGATTCACATATCCAAGACCTAATCATTACATATTGATTCATCAGCATATCACAGTCTGTCGTTGTGTAATTTCATCACTCATGTACTACTGTACAAAGTCTGTGGTTTGTTGTTGTCCACTGGTAACTACTGAGAAATGACTAACTCCACTGTTTTCATACCGCAAGCACAAGATCTGATCTGATTTCATCCAGAATGTGATAGAAGTGAAGGTAAAGGATTTTCCTGATAGTCCAGAGCTCAGTGACTGATAACAAGAGAGAAGAAGGATTCCACATTATGAAAGTATGTGATAAAATTCCTGAAAAACTAAAGTGTGATAACAGAGTGTTTGATTTTGTCCCATGATTGGAGAAACTTGTATCAACATTTAGGAATACAATCTCAGACGAGAACTGGCCACTGGCTAAAGATAAACCAGGTTAGTTCCAAGTGGGTTTTCATTCTGGTCTGGTCCTTCAGTCTATTTTAAAACCCCTCCGACACCTTCATGGAATAATAATCCCATTCTAATTGCAAATATGTGAAATATGTAGATTTGAAATTATTCCTGTTAAATTTTTTTTTATATTACTTAATTACTTAACATATTATATATTTTACTTAACAAAACATTAGGCATCTTTTAAAGCTATAACTATAAAGTAGTTCAGTGTTTTATAGGTTATTTTATAAAATGACAATTAAGTTTTTATATTATTTTATTTTATATCAAATAGTTTTTACAATCAAGATAAAATACCTTGGAAGTTTGGGAAGCATGTAGTTTTGGGATGCAATGTAAGATCCCTCTGATGATCTGAAATGGCACGACAGAATAACCTAGGCCAGATTCTACGTCCTGTCATATCATCGGTTGATAAACATGCTTTGTATGTTTGTATGTTTTTAAAGAACAATATTTATGACAGAGTGGGTAAAAGGTGCAAAGGTGAGACAAAGTGATAGAAAAACAGACTGGTGCATAAATAGTGGCAAATAGTGGAGACTGATTCTGTTTTAATGTGCAAAGAGGGATTTAAAGAGCAACAAAAATGACATAGTGATAGTTTCAGAGAAAAATCATGGAGTCAAGGCCCAGCTGACAGCTTCATAACAAAGCCTCTGTCTGTTAGCCAGTTAAAGAGCTAAAGTGGTAAATTGTTTAACTGGAAGTGATAGAGGAGACTGTCTAAAATGGTCCTTGTACTTGCTCTCTGCCCCTTGTTCTCCTTCACACACACACACACACACACACACTGAAATATACATGCTGATACGGACAAACTGTGCTTTTACACAAACACTATGTCACTGCCAACAAACCAGAGGCCTCAGCTCTTAGATTAGACCTATAAACAGCACATGAAATCCCACTTGCAGGTAATTAAACAAATATGTCTCTTTACTTGCGTTCCTCGCTCTCTCATCACCCCCATCAGACTCGAACTCAAAGGCGCTCGCACATGCACATAAAAGTGAGTCCCAAAAGACAAAGCGGAGTAAATATGGAAAAAGGTTACGCATTAAATGGAACCGAGTCCATATTTAGACATGTGAAAAATGGGGTGACTTTTATGACCAGCTGAGGCAGACAAATCAGTTACACAGAGAAGCCACTGACAGGAAAGAGGGCCACAAAGTGCATGTGACCTAAATGACGTGACAGTAACTCGTAAATCTCAAAGATCAGTAAGGCATCCTTTACAAGCTGAAACTAACGGCTTTCTTGATGATTTTTAAATCTTCTAGTGAAACGTTATAAGGATTTAATAAGAATCACTGGTCAGATTGTTTCGACCAGTTAATTTAATTTGTTTGACCAGTTATCTGGACCGCTTTACTGTCAGTCACTGCAGACTTGATGGATGAAAATCTCTTCCTCGGTAACTTGCTAAGATTTTTAACTTCAGACTCCATGCTATGCGTTGATGTGAGCCCAGCTATATCGAGCTGGTACTGCTCCACCTTCTGCACCAGGCCCAGGACGTTGTACCGGACTCTTGTGGTGAAGTGGGAGCTGAGCCGGGAGGCAAAGCTTTTGATTTCCCGGTCGATCTTCGTTCCGACCCTCACCTATGGTCATGAGCTCTGGGTAGTGACCGAAAGAATGAGATTGTGGATTCAGGCAGCTGAAATGAGTTTCCTCCGCAGAGCGTCTGGGCCCAGCCTAAGAGATAGGGCGAGGAGCTCTGACATCTGGATTGAGCTCAGAGTCAGTTGATATAAAATCATCCAAAACAATATAAAATGGCGTGTTCAAAGCTGAAGTGAACAGTAAAACCTCTATGCATCCTCCTCAGCACAAGCAACAAGACACCAAACACAACCAGACCGCTACAGAACAATGGCTCACAGTCATTACAGCACAAACCACCACTTAAAACCTCCTGCACCTGCACATACACTCCTTTAACACACATAATATGTGGTATCAACTTCTACCACCGGTACAGTAAACTACACTGTGAGGGTTTGAAATCATAAAACGGAGTCAGGGCAGAGCAGAGTAATCACACTGAGTCACCGAGCAGCAGACTCTGATGTCTGCCGCAGTCTGAGTCACACACACTGAGGACGTCAGGACTTCAGGGATAATGAGATGTTAGCAAATGTGTGTGTGTGTGTGTGTGTGTGTGTGTGTGTGTGATGGTCGATGAGTATATGAGTACAATGTGCATATGTGTGTGGTTTAGTGTCCTGCATATATGTGTGCTGTGTCATGGAAAATGTGTTAATATCTCTTGCATGGGTTTCCTTCTGGGAAAGCCCTCTGCTTGTACTTTTGTGTGTGTGTGTGTGTGTGTGTGTGTGTGTGTGTGTGTGTGTGTGTGTGTGTGTGTGTGTGTGTGTGTGTCTGTTGTCTCTTACTACACAGACTGAGAGGTAATCAGGCTAAATGTCTGTTACTTAAACCAGCCTGGAGATGAAATCATTGATATGCTCAGCCCAGCATATGTGTAAATGCATTGTATGGGTATCTGTGTGTGTGTGTGTGTGTGTGTGTGTGTGCCTCACTGTATGCCAGCTATAGTCAAACCAGCTGGTCAGAGCCAAAGGCACAGCAAAGTGACTAAACAGAAAACAGCTACATGACTTCACCTGGTCTAAAACACAGAGAGAGAAAGAGAGAGAGAGAGAGAGAAACGAGGTATGTGGCTGTGCATCATCTGCTTACACTCTTTACTTTTTCAGTGCACACAGTAGAGTGAGAGAGAAAATCAAAGGAAAAAAGTGACCCTAAATGTAGAAAAGGTTGAGATCACCTCTGTTTTATATAAAACACATCAAAACGCTTTCAGTCTGAGCCAAAGAAATGCCAAGTCAGACACGAGCAGAACATCCAATGGACACGACGTATAGAGAAAAAGAGACATGTCTTTATTGTGGAATAGTGGACATTTTCACTTCCTCAGGTATATAAACTTTTTTCAAATGGAACAGACAAACAAACAACTGCTCTTCGGTTGAACAGTTCCCAACTCATGTCAACACAAAGGCCACAGTCTCTGATTAGATAAGTCAAAAAAATCATCATTCCTTCTTTTAAAAGGCGTTTTGCACCACTAGTTGTACTATGAACTGCGGTTTTGTTTGTATTGTGTGCAGCTGCATGAGGATGAATATGTGCATGTCGAGAAACACAGCGGCGTGCCAGCAAAAGCAGGAAGGCAGAGGACTGCCAGCAAGTATACAGGTAAACAACTGACGTAAACGATGCAGGATTTAAAGGTGCCCTGTGGAGTAAATGATCAAAAGTTACGTAATGTTTCTCATGAAAAATTGCAGAGCCAATTCTTGTTTACTTGTCTTCTTCTTCTTCTTCTTCTTCTTCTTCGCTGCCTTTGTTACTGCAACTGTTGATCAGAGGAACAGCATGAAACCACTGTTGCATGTGTAGGTGGCCCACTTGTGCCATTGCGCTACTGGTGGTGAAAAAAAAAAACTCAACAGGTATTTTTAAAGGTCCCATATTGTAGAAAGTGAGGCTTCCATGTCTCTTTTTTGATTATACACTGAGCCCTAAAATGAGCCGTCAGGACTTCTGTAGCAAAGTGTGATGTCACAACAAAGCAGTCACCGCTCTCAGCCAAGCTGGACCCACCAGCCCACCTTGCAGGTTTTGGCTTCTCTAAGTGTTTAACCTGAAATCTGCGATATTTTTATGCAATCTCTCTTCTGATTGGCTCACTGACATGTTGTTACTAGAGCTACAGAGAGAAGCCTGAGAGAGGAGATGTAAAACTACATTAAGATGGTTTTTGGTTCTTAAAACCAATAAATATATCTTCTTATGGATATCAACACTTCTAATAAAACACTGGATCTTTAAAATAGTCCAAAATCTGGTTTTGCAAATGTTCTTTGAGAAATAAAATGCATTCAAAACAAACTGAGTTTTGGTGAGAGATACTGGCTGTAAACATAACTTTTCTTTCTTGAAGTTAAACAAAGAGAAAACTCACACACACCTTTTCAATTTGTGATGCCCTCTAAGCCTGGACAGTCTGTGTATAACTGTATCCATGAGTGACTCACAAAATGCTCATTTTCCATATATTGACTGTGAATATTCTGTATATAAAATCCCCCCCCCCCGCCCATGTACAATATGTGGATGAAACAAACACTTTGAAGGAGGTATGGTTTGGACAGGGAGGAGGGGAGTGAAGACGGATGGACTGTGGGACATTTTATCTACTTTTTGAAACTCTGCTCCAAAGTCCGGCACTCTCTCTCTCTTTTCACTCCCTCTCTGGCCATATTAAGAAAATCACCCAGATTGGAGGAGAGCAGGGCTGATCGAGAGAGAGAGAGAGAGAGAGAGAGGGAGAAAATCCTGGACCTATTCCCAGATCTTCAGTTCCTGTTGGGTAATGAGTACATGAGTGTGTGTCTCTGTGTGTGTGTTCATGTAATCAGCACATGCACACTTTTGCAAGTGAGTTAAAGTAAAAGTAGAATAGCTGTTTGTGAGGAGCCAGTCTATCAGTAAATGCGTGTGTGTGTGTGTGTGTGTGTGTGTGTGTGTGTGTGTGTGTGTGTGTGCATTCCAGGTGGGTATTGAAATTAGACAGGAGTGTAAAGCATCAAGACAACACATTCACAGTCTTTAAAAGGAGACCTGACTGAGCTGAATGAATCAGACTACAGGAATCTATGGCTAGTAGCTACTGGCCATTTTGGCAAGAGATACTCACACACACACACACACAAAATTCAATCAAACGTACAACTCCTCCATCATCACTAACATACAGACTGAAAAGTGAGTCCAGCTCTGAGGATGGTGGTCTCTCTCCGGTTGAATCCCCTCTGAAGTTTCATGTACACTCTTCTCTGTTAAGGCTCTTAATCCCCTCGAGCTGTCTGTTAATATAGGTTGGGGACATTTAACAACTTGGAAACGCACATACACGAATACATTTAAACACTCTGACGCCCTTCTCCATCTACAAACACAGCCTTTTAAGGTAAGCTCTCCCTGCCTGTCTGTCTTTGCCTCCTCTCGCTAACTCTGCTCCTGTGTCTTCCAGCCTGCCTGTGCACTCCTCACCCCCAAACCTCCACCTCCACCACCACCACCACCACCACCACCACCACCACCCCCTCATTGTGTTTCTACCTCTTATATTTTCTATTTCAATTTCACAAACTCTTTCTCTTCCCAACAAACCCCGCTCAATTCCCTCATGACCGGCGTGCGTCTCTTGGGTCTTCTGCTCTCTTTAACTCATCTAAACAGAGGAGGCTTGAGAACAGCAGCGAAAAGGCCAAACAGCCCGAATGAGGAAAGGAGTAGAGCAAACAAACAGAGGCTTGCAGCGATGCACAGAGATGGACCGTGGATATCAGTGTTTTTGTCTTGAGTCAGGGTTCAAAATGGTGTTGTGCGATGGTTTCCCCATGACACAGATGAAGAACCCCTGACTACTTGTAGTTTGGTGGCTTCTGCATTTGTGTGTGTGTGTGTGTGGTATAGAGATGGAGAGATGGGCTCCAGTAGTTTTGTCCATATAAGGGGGGGAGGAATGTGGAGAGAGAACAGCTATGAATGACTGATCTCCCTCTAACACTCCCTCCCCTCCATCTGCCTCCTCTTTCCTCTCTTGCTAAAATCGCTGTTGCTTTCATCTGTGCACAAAAAAAATGTACATGAATGCAAATGTTTGTTAAGTGTGCATACACGCAAATACACACACACATATGCATGGGTCATAGTTCCATAAAAACACACGCACACACCTCCGGTTGAGACAGAGTAGCGCTGCACAGGACTCTCTGATCCCCATGACATCAACATGACCCTACTGGCTCACTGACTCATCAGTTACGTGTTCGTGACTGTGTGGCTCTCATTGTGTGTGCGCTTCTCTTGCTCATCCAGGTGACACTGTGTGAATTATGTGCATTACATCACCGCTGCTGAAAAAAAAAAAAAAAACACAGGTACAGCACATCACACCTGTGTGACTCTGCTGTGTGTGTGTGTGTGTGTGTTTGTGTGTGTGTGTGTGAGGGACTGTGTGTGTGAAGTGTGTGTTTCTGGAATCCTTCTGTCTCCCTGTCAGTCATTTGTTCCAGCTCACCGCATGAACACATAATGAAATTCAAGGTGGCAGTCGTCCTCTTCACCTGCATCTGGACTGGATTCACTCGAAACAGATGTTAAAGGAAACAAGTAATGATGTCACCCTCGAACGGCGGCCGAAAGCATTTGAAAATGATGCGTTCCTTGTGTGCAACTGTGTGTGTGTGTTACTGCAACATGCGTAGATAAGACTGTGTGTGTGTGTGTGTGTGTGTGTGTGTGTGTGTGTGTGGGAGGGTGGGGGGCTGAAATCAGATACCATTTCTAGTTAGGGAAAAAGAAGGCAGAGAGGAAAGGGAGGGGGGTCTAAAAAATGTTTTTTGCCATTTTCTAGTTGACCCTTATGATCTGTCTCTTTGGCTCGACACCTCACTCCTCTCCGTCCTCATCTAATCATCCCCCCTGCTTGTTTTCCCCTCTGTTCATTTTTCCCTCTGTTTTTTTTAAGTCATGCTACCAACATGGCTCTATGGATGGTAATGTCAGTCAGTTCATAAAGTTTCTACTTCTGATCTACTAAATGATTTAAATATAAGGAATGTCATTAGCTTTGTCCAAAATTATATGTAAACCGGAAGTTACTGCGTGCTATCATACTAAACAAAGATGGTGAAAATGGCATATTAAACCTGCCTAAAATCAGCATATGGGCATGTTAGCATGTTTACATTAGCATTTAAATCTCACAAGAACTTTTTAAGAGAAATTAGGAGCAGATCTTATAGAAATATACTCATTAAAAAAAGTGTAAAATTAGACAACATTACTGGAAATGTATCTTAAAAATGAAGCTGAAGAATAACTGGAACACAAGCCGAGGGTTTGATTTAATTAGAAACTGAATGAAATGAGCAAAGGGATGCTGTGCAACTGAGAGCAGGGGATCTGGTGGAGTAATGCACTGTAATGGACTAATTCAAGATAAAAAAAGTTAATGGACAGAGAAACTGAGGAGACATACAAACAGAGAATGGACAAGAGATTTCCTTTATCCTAATACGGCCCGCCGGCCCATATACGGGCCCAGTAGAAGGTTCTGAACGGTTCTAATGGAGTAAACGTTTAAACGTTTGTCAGTGTAGACAGGCTGTACCTCGTTAGATCGGTTAGAGTCTCTAGAATTCAAATATTCACTTAATTTTGCGCTAACCTAAAGCACACAAAGACAATTTATTAATATTTACCAGCATAGTGTACCAGCGGAGCATGGTGGATGCCTACCGTTTAGACGTGTAGAACTCAGATTCTTGCTCCATTCCTCCACTATCTGTATTCCTTCAGTCCGTAAGGGTCCACAGATCACAAACATCAAAAGGTTTTCTTATAAAAAAGTATTCCAGGTTATGAATGTTGTCATGAGAAGTCCAAAGCAGACGATTGGCAATTTGTATCCACTGATCTTCCCTCACTTCTCCTCGTTCCCTCTCAGTCCAGGTGCATCTGCTGCTGTGTTAGCGGGTCTGCTATTGTTTGTTAGCTTTCTGGCTACAAAATGCTTGCTGACTTGGGGGTAAGGCTGGACCCAAATGCAGCCACACAAGGCATTGGTGAAAAAAATGTTTTAATAACAGAAAGTGACCACTTACAAACACTGATGAAGCACAGGGAAACACAAGGGATAACAACAGCAGACAAACCGACCCAGACAAACGGGAACACAGAGGCTAAATAGACACAAAGGAGGCAAGGGTGATTGAACACAGGTGAAACACATTAGGGCGGGGCAGACAATCACCAAACATGGAAACAGGACAAAGACAGGAAGTACAAAAATCAAGAGACACAAGGAAACTGACTAAAAAATAAGTGACAAAAATCCAAACATAATCTCAAACATAAAATGTCTGCCATGGCAAACCATGACACAGGGGGTCGGGTTAAGATGCCAGCGTAACCGAGCATAATGACGTGTTCTCTCCGTCAGTAAAAGTTTTTTTCACAGCTTTTCTGAATGATTCTAGCTTGTAAATAGACGTCTCGCCTGACCAATCAGAGCAAACTGGGGGGGGGCGGGGGGGACTTCAGAGCAAAGGCCAATAGGCTTGGAGAGGTTGTAAAAACAGCTGAGAGCCTTCAGCCTGAGCTGTATGACACAGACAGGCATCAGCTCTGTTTTGAGCGGTTCCAAAAGGTTTCTTAGGCATCGAAATGCCTCAGTATGTTTTCCATTATTTCATATTAAACAGTTGAAGCAACATTTCTCCCAGTTTTCCTTTTAGAGAGGTTTTTGGGCATCAGTGAAATAATTAACTATAAATGCCCACTGAACTAAACTATCAGGCCTAGAGGCCTTGAAGCTTCTCAGAGCAGTTTTTGACAAGATGTTGAAGTATTGTGGAACTTTTTCATTGTTCTTGTGTAAAGTATATCCTATTGGTAGCTATGTAATATGACTTTAAGGCGAGGACTGAAAAATACAAAAAAAAGAACATATATGAGCTGATGTAGTTTAGGTTGGGTTGTAGTCACATGCAAAACAAAAATAGAAAAATAGTCAGAAACAAGAAGATATTACCTTTCAAACAAGGTCTCATGAATGCTTTTTGGCTTTACAGTTCTTCTGTTATAAGCTTATTAAGTTTACATTTACATATGCAAATTGTTGCAAATCAGGTTTAAAACCGGTTGGCTCTAAGAGGTTATAGAATTACACTTTTATTGAAAACATTCAGCATATTAGATTAACAATTACTAGGCCTACTGTAGCGTGTTTCCTGTGAGGCTCCATACAGGCGAACGTATATTTCTATATACACACTCTCTCTCTCGGTCTCTCTCTCTCTCTCTCTCACAGACACACACATACAGACATGCAGACAGGCGTGTGCACACACACACACACACACACACACACACACACACAAGCACGCACACACACACACACACACACACACACACACACACACACACACACACACGAGGATTCAACCAGACTGATCGGAAGGCTGCTCCCACGTGAACTGCATGACATCATATGATCTCATTACTGAAGCAGTTGAGCCTGACACACAGACCTGCAGAGACACGACCTGCAGAGAGAGACAGACAGACACAAAGACAGACACTCAGACAGAGATATCAGAGTACTACAGTGTTACTTAATTTGATACACAAAGCATATATATAATACACATTTTTTTTACAGTGTAGGTGATTGAGTGTCTTTGACTTTACTGTTGTTTCAACCCTGGAATCTATTTAATGTATTTTATTTCTTGTGCTATTCCTGCATTTGCTTTGGCAACACATGAATGTACTTGTCATGGGAATAAAAGAAAACTGAAATTGGGAGTGGGGGGTGGGGGGTGGACACGTCTCAACAGAATTCAGGATATTAAGACAAGCCTCCTATCTATAGTTTGATCACTAAATATATGAGAAAACGCACTAAGGCAGTTTTTCCTGTAAGTTTTTCTGGTTATTTCATGTTTAGTGTTGTTGAACTCAACCGGGTGGGCCTCCATGATGGTGGGTGATATGTGAGGCCACTACTGTGAAGGGATTCCACCAATAGGACGTGGATAGCAGGGAAGAATGAGTCAGACTAATTTGTTTATGTTTTCCGTGGTCTCAGTCTCCGTGGCAACCTTTCATTTTCACTTCCCGGTCAACAATATGGGCACCAAATGCCCACTCGACAAAAAAATTCCCCTTGTTGCACAATGGGACACATGTTGCAGCTCAGACAGCGAGAACTGTGTCCATCCTTTATCCTTCAGACACTTTCTTATGACTTCCACCAAGGAGGTTATGTTTTCACCTGTGTCTGATGGTTTGTTCGTTTGTTTGTTTGTTTGTTCGTTTGTTTGTCAGCAGGTTTACGAGAAAAGCACTTGGTGGTGGGATGGGGATGGACCAGGGACGAACCCATTACATTTTGGGGCAGATCTGGATCATTTACTATATATGAATTTGAATGGTTTTCTCTGTAGTCGGAGCTACAGCGCACAAATACGTAATTACAGTTTTTACGAAAGGCACAGTAATTTCCTACAACAGATGGACATTTTCGTTTCTAGCAAAAGTTACTCAAACAGGAGGAATAGTGAATATGTTGGAGACTATTTTCGGTAATAATCCATATTCGGTGCGCTGGTTAGTATTTGGGGAGGCAGAACGCTCCATGTGTTCATGGTAATGAAGGAACATGTCACCCAGTGCAACAGTGTGGCCCATTGAAGTGTTTTTGATCATTTTGGACAACAATGGAGCTTTAAGGCACAGTGGAATAACATATATGGATTTACTGACAGTAAGAAAGTTCTGAATTCACTAGATGTATTATACAAGTCACAAAATAAGGATTCGAGACTTTGCTCATTTGATACAGAACTCCCCATAGACTCTGGACTTGAGACTTGAAAGCAAAAACATTCATGTCTAAATATTTGACATGGTGAAATAAATCCTGGAACAAAAAAATTAAATAATAAAAATGAAATAAAACAGTGACAGACAGAGCATGAATAATCGTGTTAAAACAGCTTTGAAACAAACACACACACACACACACGCACACACACACACACACACAAAAGCTGCCCTGGTCTTATCAGAGGTGTGTTGTATGGTAACTAGGAAGCTGGACTGTTTAGAGCAGAGAAATGTAAACAGGGACTAAACCTGACCAGAGCCTGTTGCACAACTCCATACAGAGAGTACTTTTCTGTGGGTGACGACATGACGTTTTCCTCTGAACATTATTCTTATTATGTGCTAACAATACGGTATGTTTGCAACATGGTATAATATTACATAGACTGTATGTGTTCATTTACATGGTTGCATGTCAAAGCTTTCTCGGGCCAATAACCTGCTCAGAGAAGGCTGGGTGGAGTTTATCATGTTATGCATAGTTATAAATTGATTTATTTAAACAGCTCAATGACTGACAGCTCACTTTGCACTATCTGAAATGTGTGACTATTTTAACCCCACCCATCTCTCCAATCACATTCACTCTGAGCTGTATTGTCACTCAAGTCTAAAGTCATTGTTCTCTCATTTTCTTCTCTGTCTCTGTGTGTCCATTCTGCATATTGAGGGAGGCCATTAAATGTTGCTTTAGTTCCTGTAGGTTTAACACACTCAACTGTCCTCAGCACACACACACTGACGCTCCCTGCACACACTCACACAGACAGCACTTCCGTTTTCAGAGTAACACACAGGGTGTTAGCTACCACACCCTTACACATCAGGCACACTGGCCAGTGGGTAGATTGGTGTGTATGTGTGTGTGGGTGAGGGTGTGGTTGCCAGTATGAGCACTTCAATGTTAATAATGTATTTCTGCACTGCAGTTGTCAAGAGAGCAGCATGTGACAGTGTAAACCAGAAGTAAAAAGTCTGTCAAGCAGCAGCTTTAAAGTTCACCAATTATATCATGTTTTCTGGAGTCTGTTTGTTGTTTTTTGATTAAACAACAAGATGCAGGATGCAATTTCTTAATTAAGTGAGCTTTAAATGTGCGGTTCGAGGATGTTTTTAACTGATGGAGATAGCAAAATACATACGGCTCATACTTGGGTCACATGCTTGTTTTCTTCTAGCCCAGTACATGCCCGGCTCCACGGCCTAATTTGGCCCTTATACACCATGACTTTGAGAGGCTACTTTCACATCAGGAGGATCTTACATCTGTGAACCAGTACTGGAGGATAACAGGCAAAATCTGCCCAGATGTGGTAGTACACAAACCAGACTCGGGCCGAGGCCCCAGGCATATGTTGGGCCAGAAGTTTCATGTTGCTATCTGGGAAGCTAACTAGTTGGGCTTTATGCTAAGGTTAGCTAATGGCTTCCGGCTCTAGCTTCACATGTAGTGCACAGATATTGAGTGGTATCTGTTTTCTCATCTTACCTTGCGCAAGAAATAAATAAGTACTTCCTAAAGTGTTGATCACTGTTCTTGCATGTTAATAAAACAAGCGAACCTCTTTACAGTTACACACAGAAGGGCCTTATTTTGCAGCCTGGATATAAATGGAAAATGTTGTCCTGCTTTTGAGACTTTTTTTTTTCTAAAGTAGTTGGCTATTCCTGTAGTAATTTCTCTTTTGTGTGTGTGTGTGTGTGTGTGTGTGTGTGTGTGTGTGTGTGTGTGTGTGTGTGTGTGTGTCATTGGTCACCAGAAACAGGCACATACTGCAGGACCATTTTTGGTCCTTGCTCTCCTTCCAGCGTCACACCGTCATCCTTGCCCTTCAGCAGAGTCTAGCACAGATGCAGGAAAGGTCTGGAGGAGATTCAGACAAAACAGAGGGACTAGACAAGATAGGGAGGCCACTCAGTGCTGATAGCTGACCTTCAAGCTGTACAGGGACCCCGTTCAAAGTTCAGTGGCTTTCCTGCTGAGATATCCGCTCTGCGTTTGAGTCACTCATAAAGGAGTGGCAGTGTATTGCCACTTCCTAATCTGGGCTGGGGAGAACAGAGTGTGTTTCCAAAATGATATCATTGCTTCACTTATAGACTCCACTGTTTTATTCATGCAGGTCCATTTGCAGCAGTCTACTCCTGATGTTGACAGTGAATTCACAATTGACAACTTAAAATGGGAACATTTAAACAGCAACTTCTTACACAAACTAGATCCAAAGAGGTGTGAGGACACCAAGCATGATGTCTGGGCTGAATAACCTTAACACATGCCTGAGGGGACCCTACAATGTTTAACAGTCCTTGTTATGTGGAGTGATGTTAGAGCAGCTCTCAGATTGAGCAGTCAGAACGAGGTTAGGATTCCTCACATTCCCCAGTGAGAGAACAACATTTGTTCTGCATTAACGAAAGTTTAGATATGAGCTCATTGTTCCTTTTTAAGAATTAGCAAAGTAGGGCGCAGAGGATCAGGGATTCATTTATATGTGATACAATAGTGCCACCTAATGGCCACTCTTTTGAGAGTGCCAGAAAGGAAAATAAATGTAGGCCTTTCACAGTCTGGGATGCAAAGACATGCAAACACAGCGTGCCACAGTCCCACCTGATGCTCCAATGCTCCCACTACAATCCTCCCTCCATTTAAACATTTTGTTTCCTCCATATGATGGAGTTGCATATTTAAAAAAAAACAAAATTGAAAAAATAAAACAAAATCAACGTTTTGTTTTATTTTTTGACTTAAAAATTGTTATTTTATATAATCTATATGGCATTTGGTTTCTTTTTCAAATGCCATAACTAAAGACTTAGAATGGCTAAATTTGCACTTACAGATATGAAATTTCGCTAAAACAAACAAATTGATTATATATAATTCTTTATTATTTTAGTTATTGAAGATACCAAACAGTACATTTTCCTAGTGGAGAGCCCTCAATTAAGCTTAACTTTAAGCCTTAATAAAATTTGTTATATAGAGACCTCTATATAGCTATAGAGACCAAAAACGTGTTTGTAACAGGTTGTAAACATGTTTATTTCTGCTGTGAACTTGGGCATTTTAACATGGGAGCCTATGGGAATTGACTCGTTTTGGAGCCAGTCTCCATTCATGGCACTTCCGTATTGACTTTTTTTTCAGCCGGAGGTTGCCGTCTGGATCAGAAACTACCTTTACGTGACAAGGTAGATGCTGCAACAGCTTTTGGCAGGTGGAAAAGTGTGTTTTATGTGTTATATTGGCCCTTTAAAGGTATTTCAATGCATGAAGAGGACCGGAGCGGTTAGGGCACAGAACAGGTAAGTTCAGTTTCTTTATTTTATACCCATCCGTAAATCGTGTTAATTCCTACAGTCTAGTTTCGAAATATAAACAAGGGTATTAAACATAGACCTACCAAACGCATATAACATCGGAATATTATATGGTTACCTATAATCATGTTATTAGCCTATGACTGATTAAGCTATAAAATGTAGACTTCTTAATTGTGATAATTCGGTTTCAAGAAGGAAAATTTCACAGTGACATACCGCTGCTATTATCACGAACATATAGTTGTGTGTATTTAGACGTTAAGATTGTTTGATCTAGATAAAAACCTCTATAGACGAATGGACGATACAGCTTTAACAGGCTTTTGCGTTTTTGCATATGCGCGTGCAGCTTCTGGCACGACAAAGTGAAGATGAGTGATGCAGTGAAGGTGAGGGCCAGGTTCCTGTGTTTATGCAGGACTGAGCAGAGATGCTCACAGGTCATTTTTGGCAACTTCAAGTCTCAAGTCTTTCATCTGCTGCATCCGGTCTGCTTAAAACACTACATTGCCATATCTAAGGAATTGAAAGCATCAAAGCATGAATTAGTGGCTATTTGTCTTCAAACAAATGTAAATCCAACTTAAAAATCAAAAGGCCACTGATGCACCATGATGTGGATTAAACAGGCAAAAGAATCCATTGTTCAAACAAAAACACTGCGTTATCTTTCTTTTGATTTAGCAAGCAAAAGGAAGAACAGAAGGATCATATTTCCTGCTCTGGTTAAAAAAACAAAAAGAAACACATGCCCATCCAGGTGCATGCTGGTCCTAAACCTGTCTACCTTCCTAAATAACCTCAAGCACCCATAGTGTTACCGGAATAAACAAAATACTAGTGAGCCTATATGCTAAACATACAAATAATATAAACAAACTGTTGAAAAAATAAAACAAATGAATTAAAATAATCCAAACTCAGAACAAATGAATTAATAATAGAAAACCCAACAAACAAACTAACTAGCTCCTACACGTCATCACCACTTTATCTATAAAGTTAGGCATGATAATAAGGGATGGAATGACATTCAGCTTGTCACACATTTCCTTCACGTTAGTTCAGCGCACAGCCTCTGTCTGGGATCCACAACAGTTTTCAACTACTGTATTTCCTCAAAAAGTGAAACATCTAAAAAAGCCTCTGACAAAGAAAGAGATAAGACCAGAGCACAGGTGTACTGGTCATGGGGACTACTGGCTCAAATACAGAGCGGCCAATTGCCTGTCAAAACATCCATAGAGTTTTAAAAATTCTCACCGGCTCCGTCAGTGTCATTCGTGCGACCGTCGTCCCAGCGGATCAGTCCAAGGCTGAAGTATTTTCCCAGTCTGACGGTGGAGGTAATGCTGGTCTAGCTTTACTGAAACGGAGAACCCTGTGAGCTGCTGAAGGGCTTCAGCTTTTCTTCCCCTCACTATGTAAATAACTTGACGGGTTCATAATGTTACATGTTTGTTTTCATTAGTGACCTGCGACAGCCGGAAAGGGAGAGATCATTGATTTAATTGATTACACCTGTGGCTTTCCTGTTGTGACATGTCAGGTCTGCCTTGAAGAGTACATGAAGAAAAATGCTCTGCTTTAGATGATATGCTTTTTTTTTTTTTTTTTTTTTTTTTTTTTTTTTTCTTTTACACAAGAGACATTTTGTCATTTCACAGTAAGAATACAAAAATGGGCAAAGAGGTGGTGCGTGTGTGGAGCCGAGACTTCTGTTCATGCCGGTTTGTGGCAAGTACTCACCCACCTGTCACTCAAAGCAGCTTGCCCTCAATTATACATAACTTTAAGCCTTAATTAAATTTAAATGGTGAGTTTTATAAAAAATGAACTCCCTGTACAATTTCTTCATATCGTACAAGTAGATCGGAGATGTATTTGGGCTCAAGACCATTAGGTGCTTTATAGACAAGTAGGATTTTAAAATCTATCCTTTGACTCACAGGAAGCCAGTGCAGTGATTTAAGGGCCGGTGTGATGTACTCCACTCTCTGGCAGCAGCTTTCTGGATGAGCTGCAGCTGTCTGGTTGATTTTTTTTTTTTTTTTTTTTACTAAGACCTGTGAAGATATCATTACAATAGTCAAGCCTGCTGAAAATAAATGCATGAAAATGCATTTTTTTCCTGTATCAAGACAGAAATTATTTAATTCTTGAAATGTTTTTGAGATGGTGACAGGCTGATTTTGTAATTGTCTTTACTGAACTTAAGGTCCAAGTCTATAACTACACCAAGATTTCTGGCTTGTTTTATAGCCTATATTTTTGTGTCATAGAATCATCATGAGCACTGACTTTTAATCTTTCTTCTTTGTGGCCAAAAACAGTTATTTTCCTTCTTTAGGCTTTAATAGAGACCAAAACAGTTTTTTGTACCAGGCTTTAAACATGTTTATTTCTGCTGTAAAGTTGAGCATTTTAACATGGGAGTCAATGGGGAGGCAGCCTCAAGTGGACATTCGAGGAACTGCAGTTTTCTGCACTTCCGTCTCGGCTTCGTTTTTCGGCCCCGGAGGTTGCCGCTAATCGTATATAGAACGACATTTCCCAGAATTCCCTTGAACCATATAAACTGCAATCAAATGAATTTTTGCGACCATATATTTAAGTAATTTTTCTATGTTGACGCGTTTAAATCACGCTAACATCACGCTGAAACAAAACTAATGTGTTAATAAATATGAAATATAGTTCTCTCAGACAGCCTCGTCCATATGACGAAACGGAAGTCGCCTCCTCTTTCTTTCCTCCATTAGGTGAGTGCGTGGTCACAGCGCGTTTTCTTCGGCTCTCCATAAAATAGTTAGATTTAAAGTTCTTCATTTGAAATCTTAAACCCCGATTCCACAAAGTAACACATTGTATTTGTTAATTTACAGATCGCAACCATGGGCCGCCGACCAGCCCGCTGGTAAGTCTTCTGCTTCATCGTTTGTGAACAGGGCCGGATCAGTCGAGCTCGGAGGAAAATGGCAGCGGCTCTGATTCGCACCATGTGCACAGTGCTGGCATGCCGGCAGGCCTTCTGGCTCACGGCCTGTGTAGTGTATCGTTAAAACAGCGTGCTCTTGCTGCTAACTATTAATGTTAGCTGCACTGAATGCCTCTCTTTTTCGAGACTGTCGTAATGTCATGTCACTGATACAAGACGCTAGCTGGTTGAGCTATTGGCAGCTAGCATAGTGCTCCCGCTAGCACGCCATCACCAACTTTTAACTTTACCTTGAAGACCTCATATCTCTGTTCTTCAAGCTCCACGTGTCGTGCCTGGTTTTGGTTTAAATGCGCTTCTGTAACATTTTGTAGCGGTTGGCGACGGTTACACACCTGTGACCAATCACCTCATTATCATTAGGGGTCTCTACAGCTTCCTTCATATTGTAGTTAAAGAACAAATTTGTACTAGCTAATGAACTGACCCTACTAATGAGTATTGCCTGTGGAGTCAAAGGCTGGTATATTTGACTACTTTGTGCCATAGAGCTCCACTGTTGTCTAAAAACTATTCCGACACTTAAGTGAGTCACACTGTTCAGACCTGGCATTAGCATCTGTCCCCGGTGTTTCGACAACTGTCTTTACTGTTCTCGTGCGTAGTATTTTCTTCAACTAATCAACTGCAGAGTAGACAATCTGCTTCCTTAACATCATCACGCGCATGCCCAAAGTAACTCAATGGTTATGTGATGTACGTTTTCAGGTGTGATACACAACAGACAACGAACTTCTCTGTGAAGTGGGATTGACTAAAACAACGCATATGTGTGTTTATTTGCATAAAAAGCAGAGAAGTGAGATCTGATGACAAGTTGTCATGTGACACACATTTTAATACCAGGTGTGAAGTGATGTTCACCTGTATGTTAATGCCATGTCTGAACAGGGCCACAAATACTCACCAGAGCACCAACTGTAGGCAAATCCAACAGTGAAAATAGCCCCCAACAAATGTATTGTTTCCTTCTGTTTGAGTAATGTTGGTTTAAAACTGTAGTGTCCAGCTGTATGTGTGACCTGTTTACCTGTTGGACTGGCTGGGTTTTGGGCTACAGACAGGGCAAGGTCAGACTGACACATTGTTAATTTTGTTCTTTTTAATGGGATTTGTTGATGGTACGAAAAGTCTCAATCCTTCAGAAAGTATTACAGCAGCAGCAAAGGTGACTCTGTGCTTTGTATGGTTAAATTGATTCAATTTAACTTTTGTGTGTCTCCCACAGCTACCGCTACTGCAAGAACAAGCCCTACCCCAAGTCCCGCTTCTGCAGGGGTGTGCCTGGTAAGCTGTTCCTGCTCTTTAATCAGCATCAGTGTTGTCCCGATAATGTAGATAGATAGTTGGAGTGGTCAGTGCAGCAGCCGGTTTAGCAGTAAAGTTACTAAATATAGTTGTAAGCTTCCAAAGTCTTGTCTTTTTGTAGCTGCCAGCTACCTGTTTGCACTGTTTGTTTGTTTTTTTACCTCAAGAGTAATTGACAGTATTCATGCTGTTGATGATCCTGCAGCTTATTAAGCCGACCAGTTCTACTCCAGTGTGTTTCTGGTGTGCAATGGTTGCAGACAGTGACTCTTTGGTTGTGTATGTCCTCAGCTGGGAGGTGCTGAGTGCTTTAAGGGACCACTGAGACAAAAAAATGTTGTTGATCCATTGAATGATAATCGATAGTCCACTGCCTCCCCCTGTGTGAATGTGTCTGATTTAACCAATGTAGCAGAGATTTGATAAGTAATCCTCCTAATTAACACACTCAATTATTCAGTCTGTATCAATCAATCTGTATTATGTAATCCTAAAGGAGTATTCATCAGCGGTTAATTCTTTTCTGTTAATTTCTTCATTTCCTTGAATGTAGATCCCAAGATCAGGATCTTCGACTTGGGCAGGAAGAAGGCTAAGGTAGATGAGTTCCCCCTGTGCGGCCACATGGTCTCTGATGAGTACGAGCAGCTGTCTTCAGAAGGTGAGAAGTCAGGGAGCCATGACCAGACATATAGCTGTTAATGCATGAGTACTGAGAGCTGAGAAATCTGGTCAAGAAATCACCCATAAAAAAAAATAGCAGCACATAAAATGAGTGTTGTGGAAATGTGAAACATAAAAATGAATCATCCACAAATGTTGAAATTGTCCTTTAAATTCTGTCCATCCAAGCTGAAGTTGAGGCACTAATGTTTCACTTCTGATTGTGTGTAGCTCTGGAGGCTGCCCGTATCTGTGCTAACAAGTACATGGTGAAGACCTGCGGTAAGGATGGTTTCCACATCCGCATGCGGCTGCATCCCTTCCACGTCATCCGTATCAACAAAATGTTATCCTGTGCTGGAGCTGATAGGTGAGTCCGTTGTCTGTATGATGATGGTTTTTGCCGAGAGGGATTTTAAGGAGTTGTTGTACTGGGTTGTTTAAATGACTGAAGTGTTTGTGTTCCTGAAACTGTTTGAACCAAATCCAGATGATTTGAATACGGTCTGGTCGAGCTTCATGTCTTCTTGTCTGCATCTTGTTTCTCAGGCTCCAGACTGGAATGCGCGGTGCTTTTGGTAAACCCCAGGGCACCGTGGCCCGTGTGCACATTGGTCAGGTGATCATGTCTGTGCGCACCAAGGCCCAGAACAAGGAGCACGTGGTCGAGGCTCTGCGCAGAGCCAAGTTCAAGTTCCCTGGACGCCAGAAGGTAAAAGAGCACAGCACCAGTCTCAACACTCTTACACACTTAGATAGCACAGCTCTGCAGCTTATTAAGCCGACTGGTCCTGCTGCAGTGCGGTTCCAGTGTGCAATGGTTGCAGACAGTGACTCTTTGGTTGTGTATGTCCTCAGCTGGGAGGTGCTGAGTGCTTTAAGGGACCACTGAGACAAAACCTTTAACACATCTGTAAATTCAGCCATTTACAGATGTGTTTTTTTTTTTTTCGTAACACTATTCAAGCTTTTTGCGCCTGAATTGACTTCTATCATTGTCACCCTCAGATCCACATCTCCAAGAAGTATGGCTTCACCAAGTTCAACGCCTGCGACTTCGATGACATGATGGCTGAGAAGCGTCTGATCCCTGACGGCTGTGGGGTGAAGTACATCCCCAGCAACGGCCCTCTGTCCCGCTGGAAGGCCCTTCACGCTATCTAGGCTCTGAAACACACAAACAATAAAAGTGGGTTTGATTACAAAAGTGACGGCTTTGATTTTGACTTTATTTCACAGGATTTCAGGCAACTTATTCAGTGTCTGATACAGTCTGTCTCGGAACAGTTTTATGACCGTTTTTTTCTAGTACTTTGTAGGTAGAGTGCAGGTAAGGGTTTCGCCACAAACTTGCATAAAATTACACAAACTGCACTTATTAATGTCTTAACTATCAAACAGCAGATGGATAAGACGCTGCAAACATTCAATTAAATGATATCAGGCTTTGTTAGCATAACATTACTAGAGTGATCCATGTTAGCCTTTGCCATTTAAGAGATATTATCAGTTCTGCATCATATTAACCAAATAGATAATTGGAAAACATCTGAACTCAAATCCGTGAACAACACTGCAGCAAACTACAGATGACATGAGTCTGCTTTCAGCCATGCTGCATCAGAAGAGTAGAAACTGTATAGTGGTCAGATCATAGAAATAAAAAGCTCAAGTTGTTAAATGGATACTGAAACAGATGGTTATAGTTGGTATTTTAGCCCTCAGACTTCATGGTCTGTTTGTACCACAGGGGCTTAGTCCTTTTTCAGGTAATTGCATTTTTTTCAAATATTAAACTGAAAGCAAAAGTTGACCAGTGAGCACAAAGGTTTTAAAACTCAAAAAATGCATAACGCATTAAATGGAGGCTACTTGTGTAAAACAGGTATGACATGATTTCCATCTCAGCCTTAAAGGTCCAGCTGCTGCTGGTCAGTTTGGTTTAAAACTTGTTTTAAAAAAGAATATATGAACCGTTCAAATACACTGGATGAGGGTACAATGAGGTTCATCCCCTTAAAATGTCACATCATGTATTTTTCTATAATGTTAAATACCAATGTAATAAGTCTAAGTTTAAAAACATCCTTGGGTGTTTTATTCTCCGTTAAGTCTCAGCTGATCTGCTTCAAAACCACATGGATGTGGTTTGATCAGATTTGTTTTGATGGTTGCCTGTTAACACAAAGAAGTAAATGCAACACGATGACGAAGAGAGGAGTCTCTGCTCCAGACTTCCCCTCACCTAGACTTGTCGGCTCAGCAGTTGTGTTCCTAGGAAGTCTGTCCCTTTGACGGCTGACCCCACTGTTGACATGTAAACCGCTGTGTCGCCAGCTGCCTCCTTTCATCTGCCTGGGAGGACGCATCCAGTGGAAAGTTCCCGCTCACCACAACAGTTCAGCTCGTCACTCCTCAAGCACTCGGTGGTTCATGGTTCGCTTTAGGGTAGAAAATAAAATAAAAACTTTACCTAAAGATTAAAGAACAACTGTAACAACAATAAAAGCCTAAACAACCTCTAAAGTTTGCTTCATCTTGACTTTGGCGCCCTCAGCTGGTGTATTTTGTGTATTGTTGCTCTGGTTCATCTTACAGATCACTGCTAGATCTTTGGCTGCTTTTAAAAGAAAATGAAATGTATCCTTTAAAGATCGCTTTAACCCTCATTTTCTGTTTGTGTTCATGGAAACCAGAATCACAAACCAGACTTGATGTTTTATCAGCTTGATACTTAATGATGAGAACTGATAAACACCAGTTTGTGATGATTCAGAAATCTGCTGCAGACGAATTACCACATCACATCTGTTTGAAGTCTCGGGGACATCAGCTGTAAAATCTGGTTTAAAAACAAAGGATTTTCATATCCTCCATATCTGTGTTTGATGCTGACTTTGACTTGAGAACTTTTGACACATCTCCCAAAGCCCAAATAAGACTAGTTCATTTCTGTCATTGGGGTTTTATAACAGTTTGTTGATAATCTAACAGGAAGTTTGCATCTTAAACATGAATCATAAGGGGACAACATACATTACATAAAATATAAATACATTAAATACACTAGTATTTAGCTATTTCTGTAATAAAAAGACTCTAGTACAGATAAAAACAAAAATAACATGGTACTTTGTGAATTAAGAGTTGGAAATGAGCAATTTAATGTAAAAAAAAATCAGCAATATTAAACATGATATCTGAGCATTTCTTCCTGCAATAAGAGGAACCATATAACTAAGAGATTAAACTTGGAGACACCACCCTGTTTCTCTTCCTCCTCTCGCCTCCTCTCGCCTCTTCTTCACGCCCATGACTCAGAACTGCACCTTTGGTGGAGAGAAGAACAAACCAGGTGCAAAGTTACACAAAAACTAAAATACTGTTCACTACAAACCTGTAACTGCATTGCTCAGTTTAAAAACTGTTTGAAAGACAGCTTTCTACCTGGTAACACACTGAGTGACACTTTCTTTAACTTGCGATTTCACTTTCACACTGATGTGAGACTTTGGGGTTGAGGAAAAAAGAGTTAATAGAGAAACAAGGAAATATTAAAATGTAAAATTTCTCAACTATAATATTGTTTATTGTCTGTCATTTTGAAAGACTGTTGACCTCTAATTCACCTAATAACTGAGTGTTATCTACTTGTGACAGCTGTTTTTCTTAACTTATTTCAGACTGGATGCAGCACAGTTGGTTTATTTTGTTGTTTACACAGAGCAAGTGAAGTGAAAAGTGATATTCTGACTCTCTCACCGTTTCCTCTGACTCCTGCAGTTAGACAGGGAAGTCCCTCCCACAGGAAACATGGCTGGTTCAGCTTCAGGTTTCACAGGAGAGGAGGCGGCAAGAAACAAACTAACCTTGCGAGTCGAACAACTAACAAGCTGGTAAGTTACTGTTGCTTCAGTTTGACTTACCTTTATTCTTTTAAAGACTGAGACAAGGATATAACTCTTACTGGGGAATGTGACTTGTAACCTGAGATGTCTGTATGTCAGTGTGTCTGTGTATGTGTGTGTGTTTTTTGACGGAGGGTTTGTAGAAGTCATAAGTCCTCTGCTTCAAAGGGACAGTATATACAGGAAGCATAGTAACGGTTATTAATATAGTTGTGTTGTTAATAAGAGATAGATAATGTTTGGTTGAATAACCTTGCCACAAGAAACTGTAAAACCCACAGCTGAAAGATGAATTTCCCATGTATACGTATATATATACATATATATGACGTCATGTTTGCGTTACGCAACTCTGAATATGAGCAGAGCAGCATCTGCCACCGTCTCCATTTTCATGTTAATGTGTGATTGAGACTTTGTGACTGCGCATGAAAGGATCTCATGTCTGAGTGTCTGTGTGGTGGGATAATACAAGTACAGACCAGAGGCAGCAGTCGTGGGCTTTTATTGTGACAGTTGTGTTTACTTTAAGCTGATTCTAAAGACTAATGAATAAAACATGACCATTAAAATAACATTTAAAAATAACTCAAAATATTTTTTTTTGTCTTCTCATGACAGTCCTATCAAAATGAAAAATAAATTATACAAAACTTTCACAATAGTCACATGACTCGTAATGCTATTTTTAGGACTTACAAACAGCTGTGCCTGTATCAAGTGATCCAAAAACAACACCAGTGCAGCAGACAAGATATGTTGTGTTAGCTAGCTTTTTCAGGTGCTAGTATTTTTGAACTTTGGGTAAAGTCAAACTAGCTGGTTACCCCTGGTAGATAAGCTAAACTAATCACTCCCAGGCTCAAGCACCATACTTTACACCCAGATATGAAAGTGGTACTGACCTCTGACCTTCTTATCTAACTCAACAAGAAGGCAATATAATGTATTTTCCCCAAATGTCAAATTAACACATAATAAGAACATCTGTTGGCCCTCCAGACGGAGCTCATGAGAACTGTGTCTGTTTGGGGAAATCATCAACAACGCTTAAGAACAGGAACAGGAAGCTCCTCTGTGAATACTGTGTCAAACAGGAGGATCAGACAAGAGGCCGAGAGGACTGAGAGCAGAGCTTACAGAGGCAGGGTCGAGGTCTACACTTCACAAACAAAACCAAATGTTATCTCATTGATCTTCTGGCTTTCTTTGTTGCACCACGTGGACTTTATGTAGCCGCAAGGGTTTCGTTGGTTTATCGTGTGATTCTTTTAAAGCTCTTGTATTCTTGCTAGTTAAAAAAAAGCAAAGCTAAATAAGCTAAATTTAACACTGAGTTGATTTTACTCTTAAGTTAATGTTTCCACTAATCATGGTTGCCTGATTTGACCACAAAGACAGGGCTGACCCCTCAGACAGGAGTGTGTGGGCACCATGGATGTATTAAGAGAGCTGGACAGAGCCTTGCTGCCAATTTAAGTATTTTGTGACAGTTAGGTAAATTTTGGACCCAGATCCAAACACAGGACTTAGTTGAGTGTTGATTAGGAAAAGGGTGGACAGGTAAGGTAAAAGGGATCACTGAAGCACAGGAGAAAACCCGAGAAAGAGAAAACAAAAGAGATAACTCAAATAGATACAAGGAGGCGTAGAGAGTTGGTACCTCTGAAACAGGCTGAACAATCTGGCGACGAGTGAAGGGTGAGCCGATCAGTAGATTGCTGTCAGGTGTGGAGGTGTGCCAGGAGCCAGGAGAGGTAGACACACCCACAGA
Organism: Seriola dumerili; assembly: GCF_002260705.1. NCBI lineage: Eukaryota > Metazoa > Chordata > Actinopteri > Carangiformes > Carangidae > Seriola > Seriola dumerili. The sequence goes on along the minus strand of NW_019175055.1, from coordinate 39,122 downwards.
GAAGGGGGGGGGGTACAGAACAATACACAATACACCTTTCATCTATGATTGTATGCATTATGCAAACTGCAGTAGTACTGAGTGTAAACAGAGTGTGTATTCACAGTCACGGCTGCTTCTGCAGTTTTTTGGATTTACTGAAACTGATTAAAACTTGACTGTTATTGTCTTTGCCCCCAGAGGTGACTGTCTCTTGTCTCTGAGCCATGAGGTCGTCTTCCCTCCTCCTACTCTCCTTCCTCATGGGTGTGAGGGGTGTTCAAGGGGGCTCGGACTTTAGAGTGTGTGCCTTCAACCTCCAACACTTTGGGGATTCAAAGTCCAAGAAGACCGATGTCATGGAGACTCTCACCAAAGTAGGAAAAAGACAGATACTTTATTTGACCTCTGTCTCGAACATCAACAACATCAAACATATCAGCCCTCACATTCTGTGTAATCATTTGGTATGTGCAAAGAAATACCGTAAGTGACCCCCCTGGGACAAACTGAAAGCAAGGCTGTACAGAGTGCCGCAAACCTGGAAAGAAATTAGCATTTTAGCACCTGTGGTTCCCTTGTCCTGAAGTCTATTGGTGTTTTGAATGGAGTTTTGGTTAGATGACTGAAATAAGGTCTGTGAATAACACAAGCTCAAGATGTTTTCACATTTTTTCTGTTTCATTTCAAATCACCTTTTCATTCTCTATCTGTTGTTCCAGATCATCACTCGCTGTGATGTGTGTTTGCTTCAGGAAGTCAGAGACAGTAAAGGGAAAGCTTTACCGGAGCTGCTTATACAACTTAACAGGTGATTAATCTCACTCTCTCTCTCTCTCACACACACACACACACACACACACACACCCACACACACACACACACACACACACACACCCACACACACACACACACACACACACACACCCACACACACACACACACACACACACACACCCACACACACACACACACACACACACACACCCACACACACACACACACACACACACACACCCACACACACACACACACACACACACACACCCACACACACACACACACACACACACACACCCACACACACACACACACACACACACACACCCACACACACACACACACACACACACACACCCACACACACACACACACACACACACACACGTGCACATGGTAAAACAGCTGACTCAAAGAACAGTATTAAAGGTTGTATTTCCCTGTGTCTCTTTAATATTCAGCATTGACTCTGTCCATAAGTATGATGCAGTGGCCAGTGAGCGGCTGGGCAGGTCTGAATCGTACCAGGAGCAGTATGTGTTCGTTTACAGGTGAGCTGAATTGTCCGTGTCCACAGTCGTGCCACTTTGCAGCTGGATGCACCACGATGTTACGAAACAGCTTCAGTACAGACAGTAACATTGAGGTTGTACTGTGTGTGTCTGAATGTGTGCAGGACCGATACGGTGACCGTCTCTGGCCAGTATCAGTATCCAGACATTCGACCAGGAGATGTTGATGCTTTCTCCAGAGAGCCTTTTGTTGTCCGCTTCAAAGCCCCCAGGACAAGTCAGTCTTCTCACACTCAGGTTTCTCCACCTAAGAAAATGAAAAGCACAGTGCTGTTTAGACATTAACACCTGCATCCTTTCTCTCTCCCACCCCATCTGTATATTCAGCAATAAAGGAGTTTGTCCTCATACCTCAGCACACCACTCCAACCAACACCACTAAGGAGCTTGATGCACTGTATGATGTTTTGCAAGATGTGAGAAAGATGTGGAAAACTGAGGTGAGAGAACTGTATACCACAGTTTCAAAGTTCAGTCAGTTAAGATTTCATAACCCTGAGTGTTGTTGTTGTTGTTGTTGTTGTGTGTGTGTGTGTGTTTGAGCAGAATGTGATCCTTCTTGGGGACTTCAACGCTGACTGTGGCTACCTCGCTAAGAAGAACAGGAAGAACGTGCGTCTGATTACAGAGAAGTCCCTCGTTTGGCTCATTGAAGATAAAACTGACACCACTGTGCGATCGTCCACATCCTGCGCCTACGACAGGTGAGCTCACTCTCCTTAAAGGGATAATTCGATAGTAATAGATGTTTGATGTGGGGTTGTGTGAGGTGCTTCTCTATAGTCAGTGTTTTACCTGCAGTAGCTTCAGATAACTCAGTGTGCTCCCACTTTGGAGAAGCAGCAGGAAGCTGAGTGATGCACTGCTGGGGAGGAGGCCATCCACAGGAACAAGTGTACGCTTTACTTTGAATATTTTCACCACTTAACCTTGTCGTCAAACAGCCCTTGCCTTTGGAACTACATCGTTTCAATCGTTGAATTACCGTATTCATATGCACAAGTAGGACTAGTTCAACGGTTCACAAGCTGTGGTTCAAAAGGAAAAGGCGGTTTGACAGCAAGATAAAGCAGTGAAAATATTCAAAATAAAATGTACACTTCAACTGATACTAGCTTTCTTCTGTGGGCATTTTTTTTTTAAAGTGGATAAAACTTGTTTTCGCGGATGGCCCCACCCACAGCAGCACCCTGCTCAGCCTCTGTACCGGTACTCCCGGCTCTGGCCACAGCATCATGCTTATGATCACACTTTATGATCAATACTGATCGATAAACATCAGGCCTTGTCGAATGTTTTTCAGTGATGTGCTTGGTAACTGTCAGTCAAAATTAAAATTTAATAAACAGAGCCAAGTTTTTGTTTCAAATGGAAAATACACCATGTGGTTTTACAAGTCCACACAGTTTATTGAAAACATTTATTTGTACCGATGTAAATGTCAACTGTGCAAATTCGCTTGTTACGGTTCACTAAAGTTGATGTACTTGGGTTTGTCTGTCCATTCTGTGTGTTATAACAGGATTGTTGTGCATGGGGAAACATTTGCCAGAGCAATTGTGCCTCTTTCGGCCAAACCATTTAACTTCCAATCAGAATACGAACTCACGGAGGATCAGGTAACAGACTTCATCTTTCAATAGCTGTGTCCCAATTCATGGGCCGCATCCTCTGGAGAACGCGGTCCACAAATTTCGGCTTGGCCTTCGTGGTCGACGATGGCGACAAAGGCCAAACCAAAATGAGATGGTCTGGCCTATGGAGGATTTTTGCTAACAGTTGTATTGATAGTTGTTGAACTGATGAGAACTGAGGGCTTGTGCACTTTTAAACGTAATCCTCGGGCTTTCTCTCGCTGTTGTTTGCCGCTACATTATTTTCATTACCAGCATGCAATGAATCTTGGGATAGGTTAGGATCCTCCCACTGGCTCCTTCATTGCCCTGGAAACGAAGGACATATTTCACAACCGCATTTGAAGGAGCCTCCAAAATAGGACAGCCTAGTCGTGCCGCTGTGACGCAATCAGTCTTCAGATTCAGCTGCTGAAGGATGTGGCTCTCGAATTGGGACACAGCTAATGTGTAACTATCTGAATTCAAACAGTAAAAACCCCTAAATGAAACCCTAATTCTGTTCTATGAATCAATTCCATGTGTGCTGAGGTTTGCAAAGTTTCTTCTGTGGTTTCTGCTCAGGCGCTGGAGGTCAGTGACCACTATCCGGTGGAGGTCCTGCTGAAGGTCGATAGGTCAAGAGAGTTCAATGGTGCAACGTCTTTGGCATTAACTGGCACAAATCAGAAAACATCTCAATTAAAGTTCTTTTCTTGGTTTGTCCTCAGCCATCTTGTCTTGCAAGTGTTAGCACGGTAGTTTCATGATAAACCTGTGCAGATTTTTCTCAGGACAAGCTTACTTCATGAACTGATGAGAACTTTAGGATGCATGAAGTCCAACCTGCCAAGTATCACCAGCAATACTACACAAAGAGGGCCGTCCATGTTGGATTCAGGTTTGGGGTAAAAAACCCAGAAAATTACACAACTGTTGACCTGTACCTTTATGTATTCACCATATTGTACATTAATTTATCTATCAATATGTGTATCTAGATGAAAAAAACTGTAAAGTTAGAAATCTGTTCACTTAATTTAGTTCTTTTGCTCTCTCAGTTTAGGAAAATTACACCCTTTTGTTAATTCCCTCAAATTGATCCAAGGTAAAGTGGATAGGACACATTATATTAGAGGAGAACATTTGCAGTATCATCAAAAGTTTTACTGGAAATCCTGTAAATTACATTTGCAGGATATCAAAGAAAATGCACCACTGCTGAAAACCAGAAGTACAGTTTATCTACTGTATGATGGAAAGAACTACATACTGTCAATGTAATGAAAGTCATTAAGCCATTAAGCTGGAGGAACAGATGAAGTAAGTCAAGTGAACAGAACTGATGCACTGAAATGAGTAAATGTAGCTCATGAATCACTAATGTGATGGAACAATTTATTAAGTAAGGTCTCTGTTAAATGATGCTATAATCTTGGGGTGTGGGGGGTGATGCCTTATATACAGTACAAGCAATGCACTTTGTAAATGAGATTTTGTTTGATTCTGTTATTCTCTGAAGAATAAATGGAGTTATTTTTCCTCCCTCTCTGTTTTCTTTTAAATTTATCTTAAATTTAACTAAACCTTATAATGATGAACATAGTCTATTGTGAAAAGGGAAGGAGGCAACGTAAAATCAGGAGCTGTTGTTAAATCAAGTTGTTAAAACTTACCAACAAATTTAACAAACAACAAAGTCTTCAACTACGATTCACGATAAAGTCAGGGAGTTTTGAAACCCTGCTTCTTGAGTTCACCCCAAGTGAAATCTGATTGGATCTTTACAGGGAGGCCTCCATTTTGTAGCCAGAAAGCTAACAAACAATAGCAGACCCGCTAACAGCCGAAGAGGCAGACGGAGGGAGAGAGAGTGAGGAGAAGTGAGGGAAGATCAGCGGATACAAATCGCTCAGTCGTCTGCTTTGGACTTCTCATGACGATATTCATAAACTGGAATACTTTTATAAGGAACCCCTTTGATTTTTATGATCTGTGGACCCTTATGGACTGAAGGAATACAAATAACCGGAATGGAGAGAGAATCTATCTGAGTTCTACATATCTAAATGGTAGGCATCCACCACGCCCTGCTGGTATACAATGCTGCTAGATATTAACACAGCTGACATTAGAGCGAAATGAACTGAATATTTGAATTTTAGAAACTATAACCGATCTAACGTGGTACAGCCTGTATATAATGACAAACATTTACTCTGTCAGAACACGTTCAGATCCATCTACTGGGCCCATACATGGGCTAGCGGGCTGTATGAGGATACAAAGACAGGACATGTCGACTAGCTTAGCAACATAACATAGTTCAGTTCTCTGTAGCAGACTGTGTTGCAGTTGTACTTTATTTTAGAAGAATATCTGATGCTGTGAGCATTTCTAGTCCTCAAATATGAGACAACCTATCCTTTTTCAGACCTAATTTCTAGAGAAAATACCGTCTTATATTCAGGTTAATGCTGCAGTGTTGGGAAAGCTACAGAGAAATGCAGCAAGCTAAGCTACAGCAACACCACAAAAGTAGTTTACAACATAAGAAGCTAATTTTCCCCTCCAAAACCAGTTTGGCAACAAAAACAAACAAACAAAAAACATGTGCTCCATATAATATCAAAAGTAGGTGTCAAACGTGTGTGAATGTTCATTTGTGTGGTGGGGTGTGTGTGTGGTGGGGGGCACGTTTGTATCTGTCCTCAGATGACTTGAATTCTTCTCTAATTCTTGTGTGATAGGTTTGTACATGTCTTCCCCTGTGTGTTCACCAGCGCTGTATCTCTGCAGCTGCTGCTGAAGACAACGTTCATATTTGAAGAATTAAACTGCCAAAGCTTCTCCTCTATCAACAATGGATGCAGTAGCACTGTGTGATAGATAAGGTGTCGCTTGTAATGATGAACCCTCAGTTCATAGAAGCATTTTAGCATTTGACAGCTGCAGTAGGGAACTGCTTTCACCACCAGTGTCACCAGACTGAGTTAGAGACTAGCTGGTGGAATATACTGTACATATTATTATTGCAATTTTAAGTTTTGCAAGTTTAAGTCTTGTCACATTCTTTCTTCCCCTCTGTGGTTGTTGTTTTTTGAGGGGGAAGAAAGAAGTGGTATATGTTTCCTCTTTCTCTCTATTTAATCATCTCAAGTTAAATTTGCTTCTTGTGACTAATCCATCACAAGATGAGGAAAGAAGTCAAACAGTACAGTTGAACATTTTTCAGCTTTGGTGTGTCTAAAATAGCAATGTTTCCTCCTCTTTTCATTAGATGATGGGCAGGTGATATTTGTCGATGTGATTTGTAATGATGTGATTGGGCCACATGTTCTTACAAGAAGCCTCTCATGCCTCTCCTCGAAAATGTCAGTTATTCACGTCTCAAGCAGAGCTGTCGACAGGTACCACCCAAATGTTTCAGATGCAAACATACATACATAAAAAACATACAATATACTTAACTAATAAACCCAACTCTTTTTGCACAGTTTATACTATACTTATACTTTGTATTGTAGAGTTAATTCTAAATAGATAATAATTCCTCCACAATGACGAAAGTGATGAAACGATGAAAGTGAAAACATTCTTAGTTTTTATTTATTTAACATTAAAAACTGAAATCTCTTGATTAGGCCTACTCATTAAAAGGCTTCAGGAGACCCCAGATTTCATTTGCTCCACTATACGCCAGGGCCGGGCATTTTCAGTAATTTCAGTATGCACAATATACGTTTCACAATATGTAATCAGTCATACGGACCTGGTCCTGGTTGACACAATGTGAAGCATAATATCAAACTATATTATAATAATATAAGTTTTGTATTCCAAGCTGACTTTGGTCTCTGCGCAGTAACATCTGTGTGAGATCATGATCCAGACTGTAGACCAGCAGCTCTGTAGAGGGTGGGCTCAGTTTTTATTGTGGTTTTATTTCTGTACCCTGCAAAGACAATGTGCCAGCACTAAACTGGATTATAACTGGGGTCTAGAGCACATTTACTCTGCAGTGAACTGATACTGCACATCTGATTATCTCCAGGTTGTTTCTTATACTGAGGAGAGAAATACATTCACTTAAAGCAGAAACCTCTTGGACAGTTGTTCAGACTTCACAGAGTGATGTCAGGAGGGACTGTAAGGAAGAATATACTCCTGTCTTACCTTCTGTTTTTAATGTTTCTGTTGTTTCTGCTTCTTCTCCATGGTCGTTTGTCTTTGGTGAAATATTAATGAACAGATGAAATAATTGAATTACTGAGATAAACCAAGTATTGTCATTTACCACAGTGCATATTTACATACACACAGTTTCACTAAGAGAGTAACAAACATACCTCTGTGGGAGGGCTTCCATTTCTTTTTAGAGCTATAATAAAAACCATGAAAAACGTCTTAATCAACAACATCATGACTTGCCAGAAAGTATCATCATCTATTAAACCATGATAACATTTTCTTTGACTGCACACAGATCTTACCTGCTCGACGTTTTCTTCTCTTCCAGACAAGAAAGAGAACTACAACGAAGCCAATCACTAAAAAAGGCACTACAACGCCGATCACAATTACTGTCACATTTAAACTGTTTCTTTCTCTACATTCAGCATCACTTGCAGCAGTTCCTGGTTTTATCAGCTGAAGATTTTCTGATTCACATCTGCAACGATAGAGGGAAGTCTTTACTTTATAAATGTATAGAAACTTCAAATTCACTGCAGGTGTGAGAAACCAGATGTGTCTATGTCTGATGTGAAGCTTCACTTACTGTGTGTGTGGTTGACAAGATGTAAATGTCCCATCTGAAAATGTTCCATTTCTGCAGCCAGAGCACACAGTGTCTTTGGAGGCTGTTCCTGTACAAGAACAAATGATACACATGTTGAAAGTAGTTACTAGTGTACACATCATATGATGACAGGGTCAGTGTGATATGACATCACTACATTTCATCAGACTGTCTGATTTCCACTCAGCTGATTTTTAAAAATATTTGAGATTTTTGAATCCAACATTTGAAAATCAAAACATTCAATAATAGTTTTCTTTGTTTCAGTTCCCAACATGACAGTTAATCCTTTAATATTTGAGGTCTGATGAAATGTTGTAGTGCAGCTCTTTTCTCATAAGAGCAGAACAAGATGGATTTTAATTCACTATAAAGGAGAAATCACATCAGCTTCATAAACAAACCAGCTTCAGTGCTTCATGCAGATATTTAAGCATCAGATATTTATGCTTATATGATCAGTAAACAACTCGACCTTCAAGAAGTTACATAAACTACATGTAAACTACATGTAAACTTTTGTCCTTCAGACAGTTTAACATCCATGTTGTCTGGGTAACGGAGTAATGACATAAAACAAGAAAGTAATTTATGAAGATAAAAACAATGTTTGTGTTTTGAAGCACAGTTGTCCACAACACTGATGTCAGTGTGTTTGGTCCCTAATCTTCACAGTATAGAGCAAACTCTTTACATGATCATGATCTACATCTCTGACGTTTACAGTTTTTTTATATTTTTGTTCCTTTACATGAACTGCACCTTGTAACTAACCAGCTTTTTTACTCAGTGCAGTCGGTCGATCATCCAAAAGTTACGGACTGACTGAGTGACTCAACTGACCTGCTCCAAGATGAGACTTTTATAAAATTATACCTACAGTATGATCTTAAAGTCAGAACAAGAAAACCAACCTTTTTGACTGATGTATTGTCCTGGTTGACATCTTGTGTGTTTCCTTGCTGCCACACAGTTGTTCTCTCTAGTGTCTATACAGAAGAATCCTTCCAGTGGTTCACAAACTCTGTCTGATGTTGCTGTACATGAACTCCTCATCTTCAGACCAGAACCTGTCAACACACATAGAGATTACAGATGGAGATACAAAACTTCTATTGTGTTTAATCTACTAGAGAACAACTAGCATTTTATTTCTGACTAGATATCGTGAAAACTAAAGATGATCTTTAGCTGCCTCCCATTTCTCTTCACCCTCTTTGAGATGTTTCTACACTCCCATCCATCGTATTACTGCCTGGATATTGTTTTCATATCCATAACTACAATACACACACACACGGTTTTTTATGAAGACTCTATAATTGTGTGTACAAGTGAGCTGTTTCCAGTATTTACTCTGACAGTCACTTTTCATTATCCTTTACTACTTTGCTACTTCTCTGTACTGTACTCACTCCTTGCTACATAATGCACCTCTAAGCTGCTGCATTGTTGACTACTGCTGTAGAATACTGATTTATTATCTTATTGTAGTTTTGTTTTTACTGAATGAATTGATAGCATATATTTTATTATAACCATGCCCTTGGCCATCATTGGAGACTTGGCTCTTAAATTACTTAAAAGTTAATCAAAATTTCTGCATCTTCACAGTGACGCTGTCTTTAAACAGTTGTCTCTTCACATTGTGGTATTTGCAGTAATATTACTAATTACTGATTTTAAATCAGGTTTAGTCACAAGTTTCTACTAATAACGAGAAGATAGCAACAGAAATTTACCTGCATCACAGTTTGTGCAGTGAAAACATTGTTTAAGTCCAGTGGGATGATTCATGAAGGTTCCTTCTATGCATGGCAGACAGGAAGTACTCCTGAACTCTGTGCAGTCTGTTTTAACTCTATTTCCTGTTGAAAAGAAAACCAACAATTTAATTTCATGCAGTATTTTTCTATCTATGGAAATGTGTTAATCTTGAAGGTAAGTTTAGTCAAAGTGACTTGCAGTGATGTCTACTACAGTTTCATTTATCATTCAATTGAATCTTACCAGCTGGACACATAGGACAGCATTCATTTCCTGTCTGATACTCTGCTGGAAGACATGTCAGGGTATTTCCTCTGAAGACTCTGATCATAAGTATCTGTGAAGAATGAGACAAAGTTTTAACAGATATATAATCATATATCTTCAGTCTAGGGCTGGGTGATATGAAAAACCATCTTATCACGATAATGTTTTTCATATCGGTCGATATCGATATATATCATGATATAAACCAAATCACTATTTCTGTCAAGCTTAAAGGTTCATTTTTACTCCTAAGTGAAATGTGAAGATATCATAAGGTTAATTTTGGTTTAAATATTATTTTTTTCTGTCAGAAGTTGAACATGACAAATATACTGTAGAACATTATACACCTGTCTTTCAAATAAATAAAATAGGTATATGTAAAAAACTAAAATGTTAATTGTGACCAGTGAAAAGCTTCGTCTGGGACTGTAAAGTCTTGCATTGTGCGTGCTCGAGAGGATGGCACTGCTTCAGATGGTAAAAAAGATTCGTGGTATTAACTGTCTTTGTGGAAACATGCTTTTGACACAATTTGCAGTGCATGCTACTCTGCTTCTTATCGGACCTTAATTAGCCAAAGTGTCTCCACACTACCGAATTCCTCTGACCCTTCTTTTCAAAGAAGTCCTCGTCTCTTGAACCTTGGTTTGTGTCCGTTGGGGTGTCTTCTTTGAGTTTTCGTTAACATTTTCTGTCGTAACTTTCTCTTTCATCTCACTCCTAAAGTAGGAGGTGTGCACGGCTGCGGTAGCCCAAACATTAGCACGTGCGCCGGCTACTGCTCCAACGCTCTGTGCTGTTTGCGTCAACCTAACCTGACGTGGCTGTAAATATATTCCAGCCCCCTGATTGGTTCGGCCCAGCGATATTCTCATTGGCTTTGGCTGTTTGTGTTTTCTCTCAAAACATGGATGAATGAGTTCTATCTACGTTTTATCGACCATGTCTTATATTTCTATCGAGGAAAAGTTATTTCGCGATAATTGTCTTTAACGTGTTATCGCCCAGCCCTACTTCTTTCAGTTTAAATATATTTAAATCAGTTTTAAAGCTGTTGCACGTGTTAATAAATGCTACATTATACACTGTAAGATTGTTACAAGCCAATTCAAAAATATATGATGTATTGAGGCTTTTTCCATGTGCATTTATCACTTAAATGTTTGTTATTAACTATAAAATTAAAACCAATTAAAACCCCAATTAACATGTGTGTCCATCTTTCCCTCTATTTACATTTATAAGAGTAAAGAACTTTGGACCTTCTCAAAAATGCAGGATGGACTCATGTTCAAAAGGCCTGTTCTAGGGAAGACATAACACATAACTCTGTAACCTGATAACCTGATACCTACTGATGTTATGGGACTAAAAAGGAGGATAGATACAAGCTTCCTGTAATGTTCAGGAATCAACAACTTTACCAACAAAGATGCAGCTGTCAAAGGATTTCTTCTAGAAGTCATCTTAAGGTTGGCAGGTTTCAGGTTATGAAGACACTGAGATCTCACTGTGATCTGGGATGAGGCGAGTTTTAACGTCCAAAACAGGAGAAGAACATCTGGAAACAAAAAGTAAATCATGTAAAAACTGCACTGACCATCAGGTAACCTGGTTACTGTGGATAAGAGTTACCTGGTTAACAGCTGCACATTTCTGCTGGTTACTGTAGCTGTTTCTGTCCAGTTTTAAACAGTCAACACACAGATGCAGAAGAGGTTTGAAGAAGTTTGAGCCTTTGTTTTACTTTCCTTTGTTGAGATAAGAGGATCTGGTGCTGGACTCTGCACAGGTTTTAAAGTTCATTGTTCTGCTTAAAGTCAGTTTCCAGCTCAGCTCAGACTAGTTATTGTATGTGAGAACAAGTTTTACAAGATTGTATGAACATGATAAGTGGAACTTGAAGCATCATTTTATAAAAATTTAATTAAAAGTGAAACTGAAAGTTTATGATCGGTTTTACAGTATTACAGTTGCTCTCTTACTTTGAAAACATTATTAACAAAACTAGTATACACCAAGCAGACACCAAGCAGACACCCAGCTACACCTAAAGTCACTTTATAGTCCTACAACAGGGCGGGGCCTCTGTTCTCTGATCGAGATTTCCTGTTTATTTCAGCTGAACCATTCTTTGTTAATATTCCTGTTTTAGAAGCTTCTGAGCAGTTAGACTGCTCCAGTCTCAGACTGTTTTCTAAATACTGTTGTATAATATATTATAGAGAAGAGCTCTGCTGCAGCGACTGAGGAAGGCCTGAACAACAGACCTCACATACAGACCACATGTGACCGATGAAGAAACAATATTCAGCTGCGCAGTTTCATGAACCGACACATTAAGAAGCAGCAGGAGTTTTCACTGATACTACAACAATATACTGAGCTCAGTTCTTTATCCTGTAACAAATAACTGATAGAAATTACATAGAAATGACGTGGACTTACCATCGCTGTTGTGAGACATATCCTGTCACCCACTTCCCCTCACATGCATCCAAGTACTTCACGTGGCCTCAGATATATAAGCTTCGCTGGGTTTTTGAAAAGTTAAGAAGCGATATTAAGGACCGTATGAAGGTATGCAGCTTTCCAGGTACAATGAGACAACAGAAGAAGTCCAATCCAAACCAGCTGTGGTTTAGTCCAGTGTTTTAGGTTCATATGAACAGGTGGCAGCTGGTCGAGACAATGGAGGATGAGAAGAATCGATGCTGGTTTTCATCTAAACAGAAAATATAAACCATGTGTTACAACTACTAACACTCTAACTTTAACATGACATCTCAAGCAAAATACTACAAGGTCTAAAGAACAAAGGAACTCACATTTACACTCAGACAAACATCAGGAGAGAGTCCAGGCTGCTGCAGGTCAGTCAGCAGGTTGCCATCATGACTGAATCCATTGTATAGCCTCAGCCTGACACAGCTCCTCCTCTTCCGTCCTAATCTCAAAAGTAATTAGGACGAAATGCCGCCACTTTGACTGTCATGTGTCACTGACAATGTTTAATCTCTGTAATAGAAAAGCTAAATTGAACTTAAAGTTACTATGTCCTAATACTTCTACAGTGTACCAGGTATTTAATATTGAAACAACCTGGAATTGACAGAGTGAAAAAAAGAAATTACTGGGATCAAGTTCATACAATGAATAAATAAACAAATAATTAAACAGAGGTGATAATCCACACAAGAGTCAATAAAACTAAAAATATGAAACATTGACATTGACACAACCCCACCCCTGCCCCATCGTTGTGTGAAAATGTAGACATTGTAATCCTGTGTTTTTACACCAGAGTTACTTTACACCATATTCACAGTACAGTGGATGTATTTTCAGTTACAGCGTCCTGGACTTTGAAGCAGTTGCTCAGCCTGTAAATTCTTCTGTTCTGACAAAATGAGCTGCTTTCTGAATATTTTCTATTTTTGAGTCGTGTGAAGCCTGTATAACAAAAGTAAAAAAGATCCACAAAGTTGTAAAGAACACAGTGTTTTGTATCACTGTAAACCATGTACTGTATTAGGTGTGTCATGTGACAGCATGTTGCACTGACTCTGGCCACTAGAGGTCAGGAGTGCACAGTTTTAAAGTGCTCTGATGATGTTAGTTCACTGTATGAATCTCACAGCCTGCACTGACCGCAGCCATGTTCAATCCACACTTTGATTTGTCCTGAGGATGAAACCAGTGATTCACTTTCAGTCAGCTGTGTGGTTCAGTCAGACCCTCCTAAAGACCTATTATATCATAAAGTGTTCAGCACAGTCAACTTGTTACAACACAACACAAAAAGTTTAGATGAAACACTTCATTCATTCAGGAGCAGCAGTGTATTTATAGCAGCTTAATAATACTGTGGTAGAATCATAAAGAACAGTAGGTAGTAAACAGAGAATCTACAAAACATATTAATCAGCCTAATAACTCATTTCATAAAGATGTGAAAAAGTCCTGCAACAGTTATAAAGATCATTATTTTTAACAGCAGCAGCAGTTGTGTCAGATTGAAGAGTGATCAAATTAGCTCATACATGGAGTAGTTGTATTTCATGTGTTTTTTAAAACTTATATCATTTGATTAAATCTTAGTGATCAGCAAAACTAATTCAGGTTTCTCTTAGTTTGTTTTCTAACACTTCGATGTTGCAGAGGAAGGAAACGGCTTTAAGAACTTTCCATTTGATTCCTACTTAGATTTCTTTCATTCTCTTCTAAAATACAATAGGGAGTGTTGAAGAAAATTCACTCAAGTCCTTAGTTTCAAGTTTGCTGTAGTAAAGTAAGTTTATTGGTATCCCAGGATACGGTGAGCCAACTGACACAGAGCAGGTCTGAGGCAGTAGACTGACCCAGAGTGTAGGCAGGGAGACAGTTATACAGTTCAAAACAATGGGATGGACAACTGTATTTTCATATACCTGGGGTTACAGATATTTGGTCAGACAGGAAAGGAAATTAGAAACAAAAGGTAACGTTCTCTAGTGGTCTAGCAGTGTAACACCAAGGTTCAAGTTATCAAGGGGGTAGGAGGGCCTCTTAGGCTGGATTGGCATATCCACAGGTAGGGCAGGCGGGGCCCCTAGACTGAATCAGCATATGCACAGGTAAGATGTTAGCGTTGGTTGATGTAAGTGAAAGGGGTGTTCTCCTCATGATGAAAGGATCACAAAGGGGCAACTCAGTCAGGGTTATAGAGTTTGTCCGTAGGTGTCAGCAAGTCTACACTGAATACACATGAGAGAATCTGTGTATATCTTCCTGAGGAGTTAACGATTGTCACACAGTTTAAACTTGTTATAATGGAACTAAAAAAGT